>NC_133756.1:166543260-166556632 GCF_036562045.2 Rhinolophus sinicus
GCTTTGCTAGGTAGAATAATCTTGGTCATGGGTCCTTGCTTTTCATCACTTTGAATGTTTTCTGACAATCCCTTCTGGCCTGCAAAATTTCTGTTGAAAAATCAGCTAAAGTCTTACGGGGAGCTCACTTGTAGGTAACTGCTTTTCTCTTGCTGAATATTCTCTGACTGTAACCTTTGGCATTTTAATTATGATTTGTCTTGGTGTGGGCCTTTTTGGGTTCATCTAGTTTGTTACTCTGTGCTTCTTGGCCTTGTACATCTATTTCCTGCACCAGGTTAGGGAAGTTTTCCATCATTAGTTCTTCAAATGAGTTTTCAATTACCTGCTCTCTCTCTTCTCCCTCTGGTACCCCTATGTGCAAATGTTGTTACATTTGATGTTGTCCCGGATGCCCCTTAAACTATCCTCATTCTTTTGGATTCTTTTTTCTTTTTGATGTTCTGATTGGTCGTTTTCTTTTACATTGTCTTCTAAATCACTGACTTGACCCACTGCTTCATCTAATCTATTGTTGATTCCCTATGTATTTGTCATTTCCATTATTGTATTCTTTATTTCTGACTGGTTCTTTTTTTAATGTTTCTTATCTCTTTGTTGAAGTTCTCCCTGAGATCATCGAGCATCCTTATAACCAGTGTTTGGAACTCTGCATCTTGTAGATTATTTGTCTTCATTTTGTTTAATTCTCTTTATGGAGCTTTGTTCTGTTCTTTTGTTTGGGACATGTTTCTTTGTCTCCCCATTTTGGCTGCCTCCCTGTGTTTGTTTCCATATATTAGGTAGGGCTTCTGTGTCTCCCAGTCTTAGTAGAGTGGCCTTATGTTGTAGGTGTGCTGTGAGGCTCAGTGGTGCTGTCTTCCTTGTCACCTGAGCCATGCACTCCAGGTGTGTCCTTTGTGTGGGATGTGTGTGCCCTTCTGTTATAGTTGAGACTTGATTGCTGTTTGCACTTCAATAGGAGGGATTGACCCTCAGGCTCATTGGTTCTGAGGACTGGCCTTGATTACAGTGGAGGAGTTGTGGTGCAGGGGCTGACCCTACAGAGCAGTATCTGCCTCAGCAGGTCTCTGGTGCCTGTACAATCCACCTCTTAGGTGTATCATCCTTGGAGGTTGGTAGGTGATGCCCCAGTTCGTTTCAAAGCTGGACACTGGGTGTGCCAGCCCCAGGGCTACCTGGGAGGGGAGCCACTGCAGGTCAAGTTCAGCTATATCCCATGCCCCACCCAGGGCCACCCAGCAGGAGCCACAAAGTAATCCACAGATGGCCACCACCTGCATCGTGCTTTGATGTGCCTCAAGAGGCCAAGCCACAAACCAAGGCCAGCTGCTGCTAATGCCGGGCTTAGGGCAACTCAACCAGAGGTACAGAGCATGCTCAAGCCAGATGCTGCTTGTCTCGGTTCCGCAAACCTTTAAGAGACCCTAGGAAACTCTGTAGCATAAGGAAAGGCAGGAGGTTTGTATGAAAAAGCCACTGGAAGAAGCTTTGGTGTGTCCAAATGTTGGGTGGAGCAGGTTCTCAGAATCACCAGGGCGTGGAGAACAAATGGCATATGTATGGTGGCCACCTGCATCTGCATTCTGGGAAAGGGGTGGGCTCAACAAAGAAACAATGGCTCGGCCAGCTCCTCTGTCTGGAGAAAGCTGCCCCTCCAGCCCTTGTCCTGAAGCCAAACAACTCAATTTCTCACCCCATCCCTTCACCCCTCTTATGTCCCTGTTGCTTCTCCAGCCATTGTCCCAGAGCTGGAGTTCAGAGCCAGTGATTCCATCAGTGAGTAAGTCTGTGCCCAGTCCCTTTAAGAGGAACACCTGGGACTCCAGCCACCCTCCATTTCACTCGGCCACAATCTCCACTGGTTTTCACAACCAGAAATTATGGGGCCTTCTCTCCCTGACACTGGAACACTGGGCTGGGGAGCCTGGTGTGTCATTGGGACCCCTTGCTCCTATGGGGGGGACCTCAGCAGCCAACATATCCCTCCTAATTTTTTTTAAAGGTTTTATTGGGGAAGGGGAACAGGACTTTATTAGGGAACAGTGTGTACTTCCAGGACTTTTTTCCAAGTCAAGTTGTTGTCCTTTCAATCTTAGTTTTGGAGGGTACCATTCAGCTTCAAGTTGTCCTTTCAGTCTTAGTTGTGGAGGGTGCAGCTCAGCTCCAGGTCCAGTTGCCGTTGCTAGTTGCAGGGGGCACAGCCCACCATCCCTTGTGGGAAATGAAACCAGTAGCCTTGTGGTTGAGAGCCCGTGCTCTAACCAACTGAGCCATCTGGGAGGCAGCTCAGCTCAAGGTGCCGTGTTCAACCTTAGTTGCAGGGGGTGGAGCCAACCATCCCTTGTGGGACTTGAGGAATTGAACTGGCAATCTGTGGTTGAGAGCCCACTGGCCCATGTGGGAATCAAACCAGCAGCCTTTGGAGTTAGGAGCATGGAGCTCTAACCGCCTGAGCCACCAAGCCGGCCCCTTCCCTCCTAATTTTTAATGGTCACACGCTGGTGTGGGACCAGCCCATTCTGTATCTCTGCCCTTCTTACCAGTCTCAAGGTGGCTTCTTCTGTATGTCCTTAGTTATAGGGCTTTGGTTCAGCAAGATTCCAGGTGAGTCTGAATGATGGTTGTTTTGTAGTTTAGTTGCATTTTTAAAAAAAAAAATTTTTTTGTTTTATTTTCCCCCCTTCTTCTGCCTCTCCCCACCCCCACTCCAATTCAAGCCATTGTTTCTCAGTCTAGTTGTGTAGGACACAGCTCCCTGGCCCATGCTGGTATTATGAGCCTTGTGCTCCCCCAGGCTGAGGCAGTTGGTTGCCAGTGGTCGGTCAGCTGCTCACAGCAGCTCACAGCAGCTGCTGGCCACTCACACTGGTCACCGGCTGCTCACGGCAGCACATGGTAGCCCATGGCAGCTCACCGCAGCTTACCCCAACCTCCAGCTACTCATAGCAGCCCAGCTCCAGGGAGAGCTGTTGTTCACAATCTTAGCTGTAGAAGGCGCAGCTCACTGGCCCATGTGGGAATCGAACCAGCGACCTGGCATTAGGAGAATGGCGCTCCAACCACCTGAGCCACTAGGCCAGCCCTAGTTGTAATTTTGATGTGGTCATGATAGAAGGTAAGCACAGAATTTACCTACTCTGCCATCTTGACTATAACCTAGCGTATGATTTTTAAATGTATTGTTGAATTTGATTTGCTAATACTTTGTTGAGAATTTTTGCATCATTACGAATATCAGCTTATAATTTTCTTTTTTTGTAACGTCTTTGACTGGTTTTGGAATCAGGGTAATGGTAACCTCGTAAAATTAGATTGGGAGCTTTCCCTCCTCTTGAAAGTTTTGGAATAGTTTGAGAAGGATAAGTGTTAATTTTTCTTTGAACATTTGGTAAAATTCACCTGTGAAGTCATCTGGTCCAGGACTTTTGTTTGTTGGGAGTTTTGAATACTGATTCCATTTCATTAGTAGTAATTGGTCAGCTTAGATTTTCTGTTTCTTCTTGATTTAGTCTGGGAAGATTGTATGTTTCTAGGAATTTATCCAGATTGTCCAATTTATTGGTATATAACTGTTCATAATATTTTCTCATGATCCTTTGTATTTCTGTGGTGTCACTTGTCATTTCTCCTTCATTTCTGATTTTATATATTTGGGTCCTCTCTTTTTTATCTTGATGAGTCTGGTTAAAGGTTTATCAATTTTGTTTATCTTTTCAAAGAACCAGCTCTCAGTTTCATTGATCTTTTGTATTGTTTTTTAGACTCTGTTTCATTTATTTCCACTTTGATATCTATTATTTCCTTCCTTCTACTAACTTTGTGCTTTGTTGCTGTTCTTTTTCTAGTTCCTTTAAATTTAAAGTTAGCTTGTTTATTTGAGGGGTTTTTTGTTTGTTTGTTTGTTTGTTTGTTTGTTTATTGGTCTTTATTAGTTTCAGGTGCACAAAACAAAGTAATAGTTAGATGTTTATCATTTATATCCCTGACACTGTGTCATCCCCCCGCCCCCCATCCACTATCGCTCTGACATCGCACACAGCCATTACATTTTATTTGAGGGTTTTTTTTGTTGTTTTTCGAGGTAATCCTGTATTGTTATGAATTTCCCTCTTGGACTGCATTTGCTATGTTCCATAGCTTTTGGGTCGTTGTGTTTTCATTTTCATTTGTCTCAAGGTATCTTTTGATTTCTTTGATCTCATTGTTAACCCATTCATTATTTAGTAGCATGTTATTTAGCTTCCATATGTTTGTGTGTTTTTCAGATTTCTTCTTGTAATTTTTTTCTAATTTTATACAATGTGTCAGAGAAGACGTTTGGTATGATTTCTATCTTCTTAAATGTATTGAGACTTGTTTTGTAGCCTAACATGTGGTCTATGCTGAAAATTGTTCCATGTGCACTTGAAAAGAATGTATATTCTGCTGCTTTGGGGTGAAATACTCTAAAAATATCAATTTAATATATGTCATAGGTCTAGTGTGTCATAGGCCTCTGGTTCCTTGTTGATGTTCTTTCTGGTAGATCTGTCCATTTATGTCAATGGGATGCTCAAGTCCCCTACTGTGATTGCATTACTGTCTGTCTCTTCCTTTACGTCAGTCAATATTTGCTTTATGTATTTATGTGTTCCTATGTTGGGTGCATAAATGTTTACAGGGGTTATATCTTCTTGTTGGGCTGATCCCTTTATCATTATGTACTATCCCTCTTTGTTTTAAAGTCTATTTTGTCTAATATAAGTATTGTTACCCCAGCTTGTTTGGTTTGTTTGTTTTTTTCCATTTGCATGAAATATCTTTTTCCATCCCTTTATTTTCAGTCTGTGTGTATCTTTCAATCTGAACTGGAGCTCTTGTGGACAGCATACGTATGGGTTTTGTTTTCTTATCCATTCAGCTATCCTATGTCTTTTGATTGGAGTACTTAACCCATTTACATTTAAAGTGATTATTAACAGATACATAGTTATTGCCTTTTTATTATTCATCTTTACGTTCTTCCTTCTCCTTCACCTCCTTTTCTTCCTCCTCCTCCTCCTCCTCCTCCTCCTCCTCCTCCTCCTCCTCCTCCTCCTCCTCCTTCTTCTAGAACTTCCTTTAACATTTCTCATAATACTAGTCTGGTGGTGATGAACCCCTTTAGCTTTTTCTTGTCTGGGAAGCTCTTTATCGCTCCTTCAATTTTAAATGATAGCTGGGTAGAGTAGTTTTGGTTATAGATCTTTGCTTTTTATCACTTTGAATATTTCGTGCCACTCCCTTCTGACCTACAAAGTTTCTGTTGAGAAATCAGCTGACAATTTTATGGGAGCTCCCTTGTAAGTAACTAATTGTTTTTCTCTTGCTGCTTTTAAGATTCTCTCTTTGTCTTTAACCTTTGGCATTTTAACTAATTTAATGTGTCTTCGTGTGGGCCTCTTTGGGTTCTTCTGTTTGGAACTCTCTGCACTTCCTGGGCTTGTATGTCTATTTGCTTCACCTTTCTGTCATTATTTCTTCAAATAGATATTCAATTCCTTGCTCTGTCTCTCTTCTTCTTCTTCTTCTGGTACCCCTATGACGCAAATGTTGTTATGCTTGATGTGGTCCCAGAGGCCCCTTAAACTATTTCAATTTTTTTTGGATTCTGTTTTCTTTTTGCTGTTCCAATTGGTTTTTTTCTGCTACCTTGTCTTCCAAATCACTGATTCAACCCTCTGCTTCATCTGGTCTGCTGGTGATTCCTTCTAATGCATTCTTCATTTCAGTTATTGTAGTCTTCATTTCTGACTGGTTCTTTTTTATGGTTTCTGTGTTCTTTTTAATGCTTACTTACTATTTCTTGGTTGAAGTTCTCACTGAGTTCATCTATTCTTCCCCTAACTTCATTGAGCATTCTTATAACCATTGTTTTGAACTCTGTATCTGGTAGGTTGCTTGCATCCATTTCATCTAGTTGTTTTTCTAGCGTTTTCTCTTATTCTTTCATTTGTGATGTATTTCTTTGTTTCTTCATTTCGGCTGCCTCTCTGTTTGTTTCTATGTATTAGCTAGATCTGCTACATCTCCCAGTCTTGGATGAGTGACCTTATGTAGTAGGTTCCCTGCGTGGCCCAGTGGCACAATCTTTCTGGTTACCTGCGCTGGATGCTCCAGGAGTGTCCTTTGTGTGGCTTGTGTGTGCCCGCCTGTTGTATTTAAGCCTGGATTACTATTGGCATGTCAGTGGGTGAGACTGAACCTCAGGCTGACTGGCTATGGGGTTTGGCCACGTCCACAGCTTATAAGCTGTGGGGGAGCTTACCCCCATGCAACGGGATTCATCCCAGTGGGCTCTGGTGCCTGTTGAGACTGCTCTTTGGGTGTGCCACTTGTGGGGTTAATTTTGTGGTGCTTTGCTGTGGTCTGAAACTGACCTCCAGCTATGCTGGTTCTGGGGCCTCTTGGGAGGGGCTCCAGTGCAGGCCCAGGTCAGCCACTGCCTGTGACTGGCCGGGGATTACCTGGTAGGATCTATAAAGTGATCCACAGTTGGTCACTGCCTGTGCTAGATCAGGAGGTACATGGGAGAGGCCACACTGTGAACTGAGGATGGCTGCCACCTCAGTACCAACCCTGAGAAAGTGCTGCAAAAAGCCCAGGACACCTCGAGGCCTGCTGTTGCCTGCTGGTTTCCGTGAGGATCTACACTAATAGAACCGCGTGCAGTAAACAAACTGGGTGAGGCAGGGTCTCAAGGAGTCATCAGGTGGGCCAAGTGGTGTCACTAGGTTAGATTCTGGTTGAGTGCCAGTGCTGAGTCTGGAGCTATTCAGCAAAAGTCTCAGAGAGCACCAAGGCCAGCCACTACCCACCTGCGGCCTACAGACCCATGAGAGGTGTCCAAGAAAGAGCACAATGAGGGTGGGGCTGGCTGTTCACTGAGAAAATGCCTCTGGCATTGTGCGAGTTGGGTGGGGTCTCAGGGAGCCATCAGGGTGGAGTGAGTGGAGCTCATCACGCCAACTCAGATTCAGATTTGGTATGTGAGGGAGGGCTCAACATAGGAAAGATGGTGTTTGCCTGCTGGCTGCACGGGAGAAGGATTCTACACAGGGAACACAGTGACTGTCCCTCCAGTCCTCACTTTGAAGCCATACAATTCAGTATTTCCCTGTATGTCTCTGATGCCTCCTGAGTCACTGCCCCTCCACTGCAGCCTGTGAGAGAGTGAGTCTGTTTGCAGGCCCTTTAAAAGGACATCTGGGTTTCCCACAGCCTTCCATCCCACCCAGATGGTCAGAATCCCCACTCATTTTCATAGCCAGGTGTTGTGGGGTCTCCTCTTCCTGGCACAGGTACTCCGGGCTGGGGAGCCCAGTGTCGGGTTGATGTTTCTTATCTCTTGGGGGTCATGCCTCCGTGGCTAAGACATCCCTCTTGATTCTCAGCCACCACAGCCGGTGTGGGGCGGTCCTGTTCCACATCTCTGCCCCTCCTACCAGTCTCAATGTGGCTTCTTCTTTATATCTTAGTTATAAAACTTGTATTCAGCTAGACTTCAGATAGTTTTCCAGGTTGATTATTCTACAATTTAGTTGTAATTTTAATGTGGTCACTGGAAGAGGCAACATAGTGTTTATCTACTCCGCCATCTTGGATCCTCCTACAAAAGGAAAATTCTAGCAAATTCTTTAGCTGCTGTATTGGTCAGGGTCAAACCAGGACACAGAACTAGGCACTCAAAGATATAATGAACACACTACTCCTAGGGAAAGATCCAGGCCTTCTTATGGAGGGCATGACCGTAGGTAACTGGAAGGGTTGCCAAGGGAGCCCTTCATGGGTGAGTGCCTCGTTGGTGGCACCTTGGTGCAAAACTGCCTGAATTGGACCAAGGGAAGCTGCTAGTCACTAAGGGTGCTGGCCACTGTGTACTGCAGGAGCCAGGCACTGGAGAAGCCACTCACTACAGGACCCATATGCTGGAGAAACCTTATGCTGCAGCTGCCAGGTTCTAAAGAAATCAGGAATTGCAGGAGTGCAGCTAGAGGAGCACCCCAGAACCAGGAAGATAACCCTGTCCTTTCTCAATACTCTTCCAGCACCCTCTATTGACAAACCTTAACATTGTTCCAGGTGGCAAAGGAGAGCTATGTAAAGGGCATGTAAAGAACTATGAAATAGGTCTGAGGTTTTATCTTATTTGCCAACTAAGTTAGCCTGCCTCAATTTCATAGACACTGTCAGAAAATATGAGATACCCTGGTCAGATTCAAAGACTTTTATGACTTCCAGCACAGCAAACAGAATGAACCTTATGCTAGCATTGATGTCTCCATGACAGTGACACAGAGGTGTACATACAGTAGGTTTGCATCACAACTGGGGAACCCTGACATTGGAGAACTCAAATCTTTTATAAGGAAGCAAACCTGCCTGACCTTTTCCCATTGTTTTTTCTTCTTTTTTAATTAATAAATTTTATTTTTAGAGGAGTTTTAGGTTCACAGCAAAACTGAGCAGAAAGTATAGAGAATTCCCATAGACTCCCTATCCCCACATGCGTACAACTTTCCCCTCTATCAGCATCCTGCACCAGGTGGTACATTTATTATAATCAATGAACATACACATCTTTATCACCCAAAGTCTGTAGTTTACATTAGGTTCTGCTTTTGGTGTTGTACATTCTATGGGTTTTGACAAATGTGTAATGACACATATCCACCATTGTATTATCATTCAGAGAAGTTTCACTGCCTTGAAATTTTTTTGTGCTCTGTCTACTCATCCCTCTCTCCTCCCTAACCGTTGGCATTCACTAGTCCTATTACTGTCTCCATCGTTTGGCCTATCCCAGAATGTCATATAGTTGAAATCATATAGTATGTAGCCTTTTTACATTGGCTTCTTTTGCTAAGTAATATGCATTGAAGGCTCCTCTGTGTCTTTTCACAGCTTGATAGTTGATTTATTTTTAGCACTAAATAATATTCTATTGTCTGGATGTACCATAGTTCATTTTTTCTATTCACCTACTAAAGGACATCTTGATTGCTTCCAAGTTTGGCAATTATGAATATAGCTGCTAGAAACATTCATGTGCTTGTTTTTGTGTGTACATAAGTTTTCAATTTATTTGGGTAAATACTAAGGAGCACAATCACTACATCATATGGTAAGAGTATGTTTAGTTTTGTGGGAAACTGCCAAACTGTCTTCCAAAGTGGCTGTACCATTTTGCATTCTCACCAGTAATGAATAAGAATTCCTGTTGCTCCACATCCTTGCCAGCATTTGGTGATATCAATGTTTTGGATTTTGGCCATTTTAACAAGTGTGTAGTGATATCTCATTGTTGCTTTAATTTGCAATTCCCCAATGACTTATATTTAACATCTTTTCACATGCTTATTTGCCTTCTGTACATCTTCTTTGGTGAGGTGTCTGCTCAGGTCTTTTGCTCATTTTTAAAAAATCAACTTTGTTCTTTTATTGTTGAGTTTTATGACTTCTTTGTATATTTTGGATATACAAATGTATCCATTGCAAATATTTTCTCCCAGTCTGTGGCTTGTCTTCTCATTATCTTGACATTGTCTTTCACAGAGCAGAAATTTTTAATTTTAATGAAATCCAGCTTATCAATTATTTTTTCATGGATCATGCCTTTAATGTTATATCCAAAAAGTCATCACTGTACCCAAGGTCACCTAGATTTTCTCCTTTGTTATCTTCTAGGAAGTTGATAGTTTTACATTTTATATTTACATTTATATTTAGGTCTATGATCCATTTTGTATTAATTTTTGTGGAGAATATAAGATCTGTGTCTAGATTCATTTTTTTTGCATGTGAATGTACAGTTGTTCCAACACCATTTATTAAAAAGATTATCCTTTCTCCATTGTTTTGCCTTTGCGCCTTTCTCAAAAATCAGTTGACTATATTTACCTGGGTCTATTTCAAGGCTCTCTATTCTGTTCCACTGATCTATTTGTGTATTCTTTTACCAATACCATACTGTGTTGATTACTGTAGCTCTATCGTAAGTCTTAAAGTCAGGTAGTGTCAATTCTCAGACTTTCTTCTCCTTCAATACTGAGTTGGCTATTCTGGGTCTTTTGCCTCTCCATATAAATTTAGAATCATTTTGTTAACATCTTCAAAATAACTTGCTGGGATTATGATTGGGATTGCATTGAATCTATAGATCAAGTTGGAAAGAAATAGCATCTTGTCCTATTCATGAACATGGGATATCTCTCCATTTATTTAGTTCTTCTTTGATACCTTTCATCACAGTTTTGAAGTTTTCCTCATGCAGATCTTGTATATATTTTGTTAGATTTTTACTTAAGTATCTCATTCGGGGGGGTGGGGGGATGGTAAAGTAAATGGTGCTGTGTTTTTTATTTCAAATTCCACTCGTCCATTGTTGGTATATAAGAAAGCAGTTGACTTTTGTATATTAATCGTGTGTCCTACCACTTTGTTGTAGTTGCTTCCTGGTATTTTTGTTTGTTTTGTTTTGTTTTTGTCAATTATTTTGGATTTCCTATGTAGACGATCAAGTCATCTGTGAACAAAGATAATTCTCTTTCTTCCTTCCCAGTCTGTACACCTTTTTTCCCCCTTATCTTATTGTATTTTGTAGGACTTCTAGTACAATGTTGAAAATCAGTGGTGAGAAGGGACATGCTTACCTTGTTCCTGATCTCAGCAGGAAATATTCAAGTTCTCTAACCATTAAGTGTGATGTTAGCTGTATGTTTTTTGTAGATGTTCTTTATTAAGGTGAGGAATTTTCCCCCCAATCCTTATGTGCCAAGCATTTTTATCATGAATGAGTATTGGATATTGTCAAATGTCCATTTCTATTGATATGATCATGTGGTTGTTCTTTAACTTGTTGATATACTGGATTACATTCATCGATTTTCAAATTTTAAACCAGTCTTTCATACCTGGGGGAAAAACCCCACTTGGTTGTGGTGTATAATTCTTGTTATAGATTGTTAGATTCAATTTGTTAATACTTTATTGGGGATTTTTACATCTATTTCTTGAGAGATATTGGTCTGAAGTTTTCTTGTAATGTCTTTGGTTTGGTAGTAGGGTAATGCTGGCCTCATAGAGTGAGTTAGGGAGTGTTCCTTATGCTTCTGTCTTCTGGAAGAAATTGCAGAGAATTGGCTTAATTTCTTCTTTAAGTATTTGGTAGAATTCACCAGTGAAACCACCTGGGTCTGATGTTTCTATTTGTGGAAGTTATTAATTATTGATTCAATTTCTTTAATAGATATAGGCTTATTCAGATTGTCTGTTTCTTCTATTGTGAGTTGTGGCAGCTTGTGTCTTTAAAGAAATTTCATATAGGTTATCAAATTTGTCAACATAGAGTTTTTCAGAATATTTCATTATCCTTTTAATGTTCATGGAAACTATACTGATGTCCCCTCTTTCATTTGTGATATTAGTCATCTGTGTCCAATCTCTTTTTCTTAGTTAGATTGACTAGAGGCTTATCCATTTTACCAATCTTTCCAAAGAACAAGCTTTTAGTTTTGTTGATTTTCTCTATTCATTTCCTGTTTTCAATTTCATTGATTTATGCTTTAATTTTTATTATTTCCTGTTTACTTTGAGTTTAATTTGCTCTTCCTTTTCTAGTTTCCTAAGGTAAAAGCTTAGATTCTTGATTTTAGATTTATTTTCTAATACATGCATTCAATTGTATAAATTTCCCTCTAAACACTGCTTTCTTTCACTGCAGCCCACAAATTTTAATAAGTTATATTTTCATTTTCATTTAGTTCAAAATGTTTTTTTTTATTTGTGTTGAGATTTCGCCTTTGACCCATGTGTTATTTGAAGTGTGTTGTTTAATTTATTAAACAAATTAAGAATTTGGGGATTTTTCATCTCTCTTTCTGCTGTTGTTCTAGTTTAAATCGACTGTGGCCTGAAAGCAGACGCTGTATGATTTCCATTCTTTTAAATTTGTTGCGGTGTGTTTTTTGGCCCAGAATGTGGACCATCTGGGTGAATGTTTCATGTGCAAGTACATTATAATAACAAAACATTACTAATTCCTCCCTCTCATCCCTTGTATCATCATTCATTTCATTCACACATAACCATATATAAACAAATACACTGTTGTTATTATTATTTTGAATAAACTGTTATTCGTTAGATCAATTAAGAGTAAGAAAATTAAGAGCTTTTATTTACCTTCACTTTCTGATGTTCTTCCCTTTTTTACATAGATCTGAACTTCTAACTTGTATCATTTTTTCCCCTCCAAAAAACTTCTCTCTTTTTTTTTTAAACACTTTTTAAATTTTATTTTATTGGGAAATATTGGGTAACAGCGTGTTTCTCCAGGGTCCATCAGCCCCAAGTCGTTGTCCTTCAATCTAGTTGATTCAATCCAGTTGTGGAGGGCACAGCTCAGCTCCAACTCCAGTTGCTGTTTTCAATTGGCAAACTTGTTGTTCAGAGCTTGTGCTCTAACCAACTGAGGCATCTGGCCACCCCCCAAAGAACTTCTTTTAACATTTCTTGCAATGCAGGTCTATGAGCAACAAAGTCCCTCAATTTTTCTTTGTCTAGGAAAGTTTTAATTTCTCCTTCATTTTTGAAGGTAAATTTCACAAGGCACACAATTCTAGGTTGATTTGTGTTTTTCTCTTAATACTTTAAACATTTCGTCCCACTGTCCTCTTGCTTGGTTGGTTTCTGAGAAGGTGGGTGTAATTCTTATCTCTGTTCCTCTATAGAAAAGGTGGGGTTTTTTCCCCTCTGGCTTATTTCAAGATACTTTTCTTTACCTTTGATTTTCTGAAGTTTGAATATGATATGTCTGATATGTCTAGATGTAAGCGTGGAGGCACTTATCCTGCTTGGTGGTCTCTGTGCTTCCCAGATCTGTAGCTTGATGCCTGATATTATTTGGGGAAAATAATTTTTTTAGTCATTATTGCTTCTGTTCCTTTCTCTTTTTCTTCTCCTAGTTCTCAGATATTCTGTCCTGCTTTTTTCAGTCCTTTTTCTCTTTGGTTTTCAGTTTTAGAGGCATCTATTGTCATATCCTCAAGCGAGATACTTTCCACAACTGTGTCCACTCTATTAATTCGCCCATCAAAGGCATTTTTTATTTCTGTTATAGTGTTTTTGATTGTTCTTTTTTATTCTTCTTAGAATTACCATTTCTCTGCTTACATTTTCTATTTGTTCTTGCGTGTTATCTGCTTTTTCCATTAAAGCCCTAAGCATATCAGTCATAGGTTTGTTTGTTTTTTAATTTCTAGTCTGATAATTCCAACATCCCAGCCACATCTGACTTTGGTTCTGATGTTTATTCAGTCTCTTTAAATTATATCTTTTGTGTTTCAGTATG